>NC_066550.1:8346894-8381894 GCF_024679095.1 Eriocheir sinensis | reverse complement strand
CCCTTCCTTCAATTCTTCCTCCTCTCATCCTCCCTTCCTTCAATTCTTCCTCCTCTCATCCTCCCTTCCTTCAATTCTTCCTCCTCTCATCCTCCCTTCCTTCAATTCTTCCTCCTCTCATCCTCCCTTCCTTCAATTCTTCCTCATATCATACTCCATTCCTTCAATTCTTCCTCCTCTCATCCTCCCTTCCTTCAATTCTTCCTCCTCTCATCCTCCCTTCCTTCAATTCTTCCTCCTCTCATCATCACTTGCTTAACTTCTTCCTCCTCTCATCCTCCCTTCCTTCAATTCTTCCTCCTCTCATCCTCCCTTCCTTCAATTCTTCCTCCTCTCATCCTCCCTTCCTTCAATTCTTCCTCCTCTCATCCTCCTCTCATCCTCCCTTCCTTCAATTCTTCCTCCTCTCATCCTCCCTTCCTTCAATTCTTCCTCCTCTCATCCTCCCTTCCTTCAATTCTTCCTCCTCTCATCCTCCCTTCCTTCAATTCTTCCTCCTCTCATCCTCCCTTCCTTCAATTCTTCCAAGTTTCATTCTAACCATCCTTTATTTCATTCTTCATTTTTCTTTTCTTCTTTCCTTCCTTCCTCTTTCATTCGTAAACAAGATGAAAGAAAACGGGTTGGTCTTAAGAGGAAGTCATAGGAGTAAAAGGGAGTCTTGTTGCTTATCGGATTTAAGAACGCTGTGAACTCCATAGCTTAACGAGTGAACGAGATTAGACTGGGTTCATTTTTATTAACTTTGCTTAGTGACCCTTCCTCTGTACCATGAACCTACAGATAAGACATAATTGACAAGGCTTTCGTGGGCATTGCTGAGGGCATTTCCATGGGTAGTTTTATGGTATGGTCTATAAACCTAAGCGTGTTGGCAAGCTGAGTGCTGATTGGCTACTGTTATGGTTTGCAAGTTTTCTTTAACCTCTGTTTGTGGTTATCTCACGCAACACTTTCTGCTAATCTGCACTGTGCTTACGAACACGCTTAGGTTTATGTTGTCAGCTTGGGTCAGACTTAAGTGAACAGACTTTAGTAGATTTTAATGTCACTTATTCGTTCTTTACCTTCACGCGGCATTACATAAGGTTTGTCATAGTTATTGAGTGAATGAGACAAGTTCTTTTTTTCATCACCTTAGCTTACTGTCACTACCTCTGTGACTTCACGCGGCAATGCATTTAATATATATTTTACTGTCGTTTATTCTTACTGTAACTTAGATTTCACGGCAGCTTTCTATTACGTGTTGATTTCACTGTTACATTGGCTGGTATTACAAGACACTGCCATTTCACATCAGCTATTTCTAAAGGTCAAAGAGGGGATCAATCGGGTTCTAATGAGGGTTTCTTTAGGTTCATGGTACAGAAGAAGGGTCAGACTACCACCAGGGCCATAAAACTACTCCTGGAAATGCCACTTTTCAATGTCAGCACTTTCTATGGCCCACGATGACAGCCATGACGCCGCACCTTCGCCATCTTGTTACGCCCGCCCTATCCTCCCCACCGTTACCCACCTCTCCCATCAATCAATAAGACTTCTATCCATACAGAGCTAACCATGCATCACCTTTCACCATCAGAACACGTAACGAAACCCTGGCAACCCCTTAAAAACCAACCAAATGCAACGTGGAAACAGATGGGCAAGGCAATTTGGCGGCCGAGTGACGTCAACCATTACGTGCCAAGCCTAACAGTATCGGCAAACATTTCACTTATTATCTACTGCGAAAGCCTTGTCAAATGTGTGATCTTGGGCGGCGAAATGTCTCCCAATATGACCCATTATTTCTTTAACTTTCATTTCACTGCGGTGTTTGTTTTGTTTATATTTTGGGTACTGTACTGTAGCTTTAAAGTGGCGAGAAAAGTATAAACGGTTATTATATTATTATTATTGTTGGTGGTGGTGTATTGGGTAGCAACATTACTGGTGTATCGAAGGACGACTGACCTTGGGGGACATCTCCTGGCAACACACACACACACACACACACACACACACACACACACACACACACACACACACACAGTAAGATAATTGTATGAAAGATTGAATATATCTACTTATTTAATGACACCAAAGCCAACACGAAATTATTTACTACAAAACGACTACTAAGGAAGACTACTACTACTACTACTACTAGTGCTAATAATAATAATAATAATAATAATAATAATAATAATAATAATAATAATAATAATAATAATGAGGCAAAGATATAAAAAAAGAAACAAGAAAAGACGAATAAAGTGATGAAAGAACACACACACACACACACACACACACACAGTAATTTTATCCATCAAGTTGGCAGAAGACAAGAAGTTCTCTCTCTCTCTCTCTCTCTCTCTCTCTCTCTCTCTCTCTCTCTCTCTCTCCCCACCCACGCACCTTTCCTTCATCAGTTCCTCCATCTTTTCTCCCTCCCTCCATTTCCACTCCCAAGCCAGTTCACCTTCACTCTCTCTCCCTCCATCTCCTCTCCCCTTCCTTCCCTCCCTCTCTCCCTCCCCTCCCTTCCCATCACCCCGCCAAGTCAAGTTCTCCTCTCCTCCTCTCTACCTACCTATCTATATCTCCCTCTCCCCCTCCTTCTCTACCTACCTATCTATCTCTCCCGCTCCCCCTCCTTCTCTACCTATCTATCTATCTCTCCCTCTCCCCCTCCTACTCTACCTACCTATCTATCTCTCCCTCTCCCCCTCCTTCTCTACCTGTCTATCTATCTCTCCCTCTCCCCCTCCTTCTCTACCTACCTCCTTCCCTCCCTTCTACCCATTCGCCCCGTCAAACCTCTCCCTGCCTCTACTTTCCTCCTTGCTCCACACAGCCAGACATCTCTCTCTCTCTCTCTCTCTCTCTCTCTCTCTGGCAGTGTCAATGGATTCAGGTGTTCCACTAATGATAATCACCACCACCATCACCACCACCATCACTATCATCACAACAACGAACAATCATCGCTAATATAATACAAGCACAACAAACAATAAGAGTAATAAGAGTAAGAATATGTAAACATGTGATTCCCAAGGTTTTTATTTATATCCTGGTCATTCCTTCTTGCTTAACGTGTTTTATATTAATCTATCTTTTATTTCTACCCTCCCCCTCACCCCTCCTTGAACCTACTCCCTTTTAAACCCCTTCCAAAATAAATGAAATGAAAATGTTACAGTAAAATAAATGAATAGTGAAACGAAAATGGAAAGTCTAATTACTATGGAAGCAGGTGTGAAATAACCCTTTACTTCCATATATTTTCGTTCATTACATCGGTCGTTTCAATCATCACTATATAAAAGTAAGCAAACACTACGCAAAAATTGGACAGTGAATAAACTACATTAAAGTTAAAAAATACCAAAGTTCATCAACCCTATAGCTTTCCATTCTACCTTCTGAACTTTATTAAAAACTCTTCTCCACTTCCTACACATGTTTCCTGTCTGTGTGTGCATGCCTGAGTGTGTGTGTGTGTGTGTGTGTGTGTGTGTGCGTGAGTGTGTGTGTGCGTGAGTGTGTATGCGTGAGTGTGTGTGTGCGTGCGTGTGTGTAGTCTTATCAGATTATTATTATTCTTGTTGCTAAGTGTCGTTACCTCATTGTAAGCTTCTAAGAGAGAGAGAGAGAGAGAGAGAGAGAGAGAGAGAGAGAGAGAGAGAGAGAGAGAGAGAGAGAGACTTGCATACACCTGGGTGAGCGTGCAAATGCGGGTGTTGGGTGTGTGTGTGTGTTAAGTAACCCCTCCCACATACACACATCAGGGCGTCCATATGAGCGCTCTTGCCATACACACACACACACACGTCGCACCTTGTATACAGAGATTCCCAAGGTCACTTTTCAATGTCAGCACTTTCTACGGCCCACGATGACAGCCATGACGCCGCACTTCCGCCATCTTGCTACGCTCGCCCTATCCTCCCCACCGTTACCCACCTCTCCCATCAATCAATAAGACTTCTATCCATACAGAGCTAACCATGCATCACCTTTCACCATCAGAACACTTAACGAAACCCTGGCAACCCCTTAAAAACCAACCAAATGCAACGTGGAAACAGATGGGCAAGGCAATATGGCGGCCGAGTGACGTCAACCATTTCGTGCCAAGCCTAACAGTATCGGCAAACATTTCACTTCTTATCCATTTTCCCTCCGTCATGGTTGTTGTCACTCCACCCAGAGGCATGCATAGGCTATTTCCTCGCCTCGTGCGTGTCCAGGGGCATGAATGGGTACTGGGACGTCAAGAAAAGCGTCAAATATGAGTCAAAAGAGATACCATATGGTCGGGTAAACAAATATTGAAAGGGAGAGATTTGTGTTGATTTCCTTCGTTATTCTAAAGTTATGAACGTAGATTTTTGCGTAGTTTTGTTTGCTAGCTTTTATATACGATGAGGGTTGTAACGACCGATGTAATGAACGGAAATATATGATTGTAGAGGGTCATTTCACACCTGCTTCCTCAGTAATTAGACTTTCCATTTTCGTTGCACTATAATTTGCTACCTGTCATGTGTTCGGGGATAGCCTTAACATTATATAACCAATACCTAAACAGACACCATATGTTTGTACGGTGTGAGACCTATATAAAAATCGATGTAGATATATAGATGTGTGGTGACAACTTAATATAAACTGAATAAATGATGAAGCAACACATATATACCTAAACAGTTATCATATGTTTGTACGGTGTGAGTGAGAAATGTATAAAAATCGATGTAGATATATAGATGTGTGGTGACAACTTAATATAAACTGAATAAATGATGAAGCAACACATATATACCTAAACAGTCATCATATGTTTGTACGGTGTGAGTGAGACTGAAAATGTATAAAAATCGATGTAGATAAAAGTGTGGTGACAACTTAATATAAACTGAATAAATGATGAAGGAACACATATACCTAAACAGTTATCATATGTTTGTACGGTGTGAGTGAGACAAAATGTATAAAAATCGATGTAGATAAAAGTGTGGTGACAACTTAATATAAACTGAATAATTCATGAAGGAACACATATCTATACAGGCTACGCTGATGAAACACTGATATGAGAGAATAAGAGAAAGAAATGAAAGACCCAAAAAGATATTATGAAAAGACGAGTAAAGAAACATGAGAAGAATGACTAATGGAAAGAAAACACGAAAAGACTGAGGAAAAATAAACTGGGAAGACATAAAGGGAAAGAAAATTAAACTCCGACTGCTGACAGGAGAAATAGGGAAGAGGAAAAAACATGAAAAACAAGGAGTTAAAGGGAAAAAGTGAACGGAAATGGGAGGGAGGAGGAGAGGGGCAGAGGTGAAGGTAGATAAGATATGGTTAATGAGGGGAAGGAAAAGGGAGGAAGAGTAGGAGATAGGAACGAGGGGAAGAAGCTGACAAGGCAAAGAAACGAAGATAAGGGAGGAGGGGAGAGAGGAAGGGAAGGGGAAGGAGGAAGGGGAGGAAAAGAGAAAGGGAAAAAAAAAACGGAAAATGGGAGGGAAAGAAAGAGGTATATAGGGGACAAAAGAGAGAGAAAAGAGAAAGCAGGGAAGGTAGAGGCGAAAAAGGATGAGGAGGAAGAGGTGAAGAGGAAACAAGGGAGTGCGTAGTAAGGCAAAAGGAATGCTTGACAGAAATAGCAGATGAAGGAGGAGGAGCAGGAGGACTAAGAGGAGGAGGAGGGAAGAACAGGTGCAGGAGTGTTGAAACGTCAAGAAAATTAAAGTTGTGTAAGTTTACCTGCTCACTACCTTTACTTTTAATTAAGAAAAAAACACACCTGGATATGCTAAAAATAAAAGGAGAGGAAGAAGATGGAAGGGCAAACATACACAGAAAGATGACAAGGAAGAAAGAAATGATAAAAAAGAACTATGTATATGTCTATACTAAAAGATGATTACGAATGAAGAATACGAAGAAAAGAATACAAGAGAAAGAAGAAAAGGCGAAATAACGTTTACCTTTACTAACTACCCCCCTAACTACTACTACAGCTACTTAACTACGTAACAACCACTACTAATTACTACGAACTATAACCAACACTACCATCATACTAGAAAGACATGTTAAATATACGAAGAAGAAAAGGTACAAGAGAAAAGAGGAGTATGTAGGAATAGAGGGAAAAGGAGTGAATGGATAAGAAAATGGAAAGAAATGGAAGAGAAGCAAGAAGATTGAGGTGGAAAATAAGGGAGGAAAACTACAAGAAAATGGAGAGAAAAGGAAGGAAGGAGAGAAACGGAAAATATAATAATTAAGAGAAGAAACAGAAGAGAAGGAACGAATACTAAGAGAGGAGAGAAATAACTATGCTAATTGACGAAGAAGAAATAGAAGAAAAACATACGACAAAAAAAAGAAGAAACAGAAGAGAAGAAGAAAGAGAAAGGAAGAAAAATAAAACTAAGCTAAGAGACGAAGAAGAAGAAGAAAAAAAACATAAGAAAAAGAAACAAGAGATGAAGAAAAAGGAAGAAAAATATGACTAAGCTCAGACGAAGAAAAAAAAACGATAGAGAAACAAGAAAGAGAAAAAGAAGAAAAATCCGGCTAAACTACGAGACGATGAAGAAAAAAGAAGAAAAAAACAAGACAAAAAGAAGAAACAAGAGATGAAGAGAAAGAAAAATATGACTAAGCTCAGACGAAGAAAAAAAAACTTGATAAGAGAAACAAGAAAGAGATAAAGAAGAAAAATACGGCTAAACTACGAGACGATGAAGGAAAAAGAAGAAAAAACAAAACAAAAAGAAGAAACAAGAGATGAAGAGAAAGGAAGAAAAATATGACTAACCTCAGACGAAGAAAAAAAAACGATAGAGAAACAAGAAAGAGAAAAAGAAGAAAAACACGGCTAAACTACGAGACGATGAAGAAAAAAGAAAAAAACAAAACAAAAAGAAGAAACAAGAGATGAAGAAAAAGGAAGAAAAATATGACTAAGCTCAGACGAAGAAAAAAAAAAAACTTGATAGAGAAACAAGAAAGAGAAAAAGAAGAAAAATACGACTAAACTACGAGTCGATGAAGAAAAAAGAAGAAAAAAATAAAACAAAAAGAAGAAACAAGAGATGAAGAAAAAGGAAGAAAAATATGACTAAGCTCAGACGAAGAAAAAAAAACTTGATAAGAGAAACAAGAAAGAGAAAAAGAAGAAAAATCCGGCTAAACTACGAGACGATGAAGAAAAAAGAAGAAAAAAACAAAACAAAAAGAAGAAACAAGAGATGAAGAAAAAGGAAGAAAAACGACTAAGCTCAGACGAAGAAAAAAAAAACTTGATGAGAAAAACAAGAAAGAGAAAAAGAAGAAAAATCCGGCTAAACTACGAGACTATGAAGAAAAGAAGAACATGATAAAAACAAGAAACAGAAGAGGAACTATATATTTTTTTTAACTCACCCACGAAGGCAGGTTAGCAAAGCGTTGGATCTCCTGCAGTATATCCTTCTCATCCGCGTTGGCGATGGAGCGGATGATGTCGAACTTAACCTTCTTCTCCTTGGCCCTCTTCTCCCTCAGCACCAGGAAGAAGAGCGGCGCCATCAGCCAACCGAAGCTCACATTGTAGTATCCGAAGGCAAACACCAGCAACCACTCCACGAAGCGACGACTAAAGATGTTCATGTACCGTTTGAACCATTCTCCATATGCGTGGCCGGCGCCGTCAGCCACGTCCTTGAGTTTCTCCTGCTCCTCCTCGACCATGGTGGAGGGTTTGTCAGGGTATTTGGAGTTACCGGGTGGGCGGGGCGGGCAGGCGCGTACACCCTCCTTCTTCAATGGTCTGAGAGGCACTGTCTGTTTTGCTGAGGGCGCCAGTGTTGCCAGCTAGATGTTTCACTTAACGCTAGATTCCGCTTCAAAAATTGCTACTCTCTCTCTTACCTGTTAAACAATCAGTCATTTCATTTCCTTTATTTTTCACCTTGCAGGATTAGGGAGATAATCCAGCTAGATGTTTCACTTAACGCTAGATTCCGCTTCAAAAATTGCTACTCCCTCTCTTACCTGTTAAACAATCAGTCATTTCATTTCTATTATTTTTCATCTTGCAGGATTAGGGAGATAATGATTAATGATCCTTTTCCTTAATGTGTCAAGAGTGGGACTATTAACTACATGAGATGGGAGATGATTCCACTCTTGGATGCTGCGGGGATCTGAATATACTAGTGTTAGTCTGGTAAGTGTGGTATTTAAGGTTGTGGCTGCCTCGTTAAGGTTGTGGCTGCCTCGTTAAGGTTGTGGCTGCCTCGTTAAGGTTGTGGCTGCCTCGTTAAGGTTGTGGCTGCCTCGTTAAGGTTGTGGCTGCCTCGTTAAGGTTGTGGCTGCCTCGTTAAGGTTGTGGCTGCCTCGTTAAGGTTGTGGCTGCCTTTAGTTCATTTCCTTTAATTCCTTCAACTCATACACGAGAATTACTAAAAGCATCCGTGACTAAACTACCTCCGCGTTACCCCTGAGCTGTTCCTGTCACACTTGAATCGTTGTGTGTTATTTTATAGCAAAACAATTAATCCTATTTCTGTTTAATCCTGCACGTATGGCCGAAATTGCATATTGGCCAGTTTCGTATTTATTCCGTTACGTAATTTACTCATAACAATACTCAGCTGTTTACATGACGCACGTGAGCGAGAAAAGCGGGAATAGACGCTGATGTCAGTTCTTTGAAAGGATTATTGTTTGATGCAGTTCTATATATACAGCTGCGAACGTCACTCTCGAACGAAGCAGTGCGGGTAACTTCAGTCCGCTTCACTGATCTATTGTTTGGCCACTGGCTTCCGAGGGTGTCGATATCTTCATGAGACACGTTCAGTTAATCTGTCAGAAGAATTAATAGTTCGAACACGACGAAGCGCCTGAACAACACAATCTATTACTTTTATCTGAGGAATTTTCACGGTGAAGCTTATCTGGGGGATGATCTACAGAACTAAATGTGAGTCATCGCCTTAAATAAAATAAAAAAAACATCCAAGTTTCCGGGCAGCAACAGACAGGGAGTGAGCGACACACACACACACACACACACACACAAGTCAGACCCCGGTTTCCATCCCCCCTTCCTTTTGTACTTGTTATCGTTAGTGAAACTTATTTAAAATGTATTTCTAAAACGTAAATTTTCAACCTGACGGCTGCCGTATTTGAATAAACCATATATTATTATTATTATTATTACACACACACACACACACACACACACACACACACACACACGCCTTGTCAGAGAGCAGGAGCAGATGGTACTTCAGTGTTCATCCTCTGATAACCACCACTGCCATTACCGGCCAGCAATCACGCCACCGTTATCGCTTCCTGCCCGGCTTCATTTTCGCAACACGAAGCAAACTGACTCCAGGGCGACTTCTGACAATGCTAAGAAATGTAAAGTCTACACAATTTTCTCCTTCAGTCAAAATATTCGTAATTCAGTTCCTCACGGCGCCATATATGACCTCGTTCTTGCGGCGCCTTGTATAATTAAATCACTCACTCACTCGGTTCAGTTCCTCACATTAAAAGAAATCCCAAACAGAATATAATAGATGGCAAACAGAGTAAGTAAACGGAATATAGGGCGATTTCATATTATTATTGAGTTTCTCGTAATAAAAAAAAACACTAAATAAAAATAATACTAATGGCAAATAGAATAAATGAATTGAATGAAGACCAAATAATGAATAAAAAAGCACAAAATATAATACAATAAATGACAACTACAATAAACAAATAAAATGAACACTTATAATAAATAAAAACAAACATAATAAAATAAAATAAATAACAAATAGAATAAATGAATAAAATGAAGACTAAATAATAGATAAAAACACAAAATGAAGTAAAATAAACGGCAAATAGAATAAAGAAATAAAATAAAAGATAAATTCCCCTTCCAGGTCCAAAAGCGCTACATTTAGTAAAAATATCACGGGATTGGCAACATTGAAGGGGTTTGTCAGGCTCTAGCGGGTTTCGTTGCCACAGTCCACGACACTCAGATCTTACCCCCATTAATACCACGTTACTAAGAATATACCAACTATCACCCGCATATATCTAAGACTACAATGTTTCCTCTTGAATTTGGTTGTGTTTCCGTTGCGTGTTATTCCGTATTTGTGGCTCAGGAAACACATGCATTCCGAGGGTGTGATGGACGTACCCTGTCATCCCGGAACTACCATCATCGCTTCCTCCCTCGTAATAACAGAAAATAATACCGTACAAGCTTATTTATCCACTTTCCGGCATATTATGAACACTAATAAAAGAGAAACATCAATGAGCCGGGTTGAATTCGTGGTCATTGAATTTTTATTACTTTATCAAAATTCCTTTCACCATCACCACGTACCACATCCCTCGTATATCTAAAAAAGAAATATTATACAAGCTTATTTATCCACTTTCCGGCAGAATACGAAGACTAATAAACGAGAAAAATGGATTACTCTGGTGGCATTCGTGGATAACTGCATTTTTTCGTCATTTTCCATTTCTTTCCTTTCTTTTTTCCCTACATACATCTAAACTCTCCTTTTTAATTCCTTATCCACTTTTCAGCGTGATACGAATACTAATAAAAGAGAAACAGTAATAAGTCGGCTTGCATTCGCCGACAGCTGCATTTTTTCTACTTCATCTTCCTTTTCTTTCCTTCATTTTCCCTATATACATTTACTCTCCTTTGAAACTGAACTAATAGACAGACAAGCCATTATGTCTTATAGCGCAGGTTGGGTTGGGCGTCTGAATCAAGAGTTATATTAAAAGGTGTTCTCATGGGTGTCACTATAGAAGATGAGGGTTTAGATGGAGGACTGATCAAGATTTACGCTAGTTAGGTTGTTTGAAGATGAGGAGAAGGAGGATATCACTGTAAAAGTCATGAGTATAGGCCCAGAATCACGCTACGAGTTATACAGATAGAAGATAATTGAAGATGATATATTAAATAGATGATGATTTTAGATGGGTAACTATACGAGATTCAAAAGAAAGGAGGAGAATGTCTATAGCTATTTGTTACAGTAAAAGTCATGCATATAGACCCAGAATCACGCCACGAGTTATACAGATAGATGATAACTGAAGATGATATATTAAGAGATGATGGTTTTAGATGGGTAACTATACGAGATTCAAAAGAAAGGAGGAGAATGATAGCTATTTGTTACGGTAAAAGTCATGCATATAGACCCAGAATCACGCTACGAGTTATACAGATAGAAGATAATTGAAGATGATATATTAAGAGATGATGGTTTTAGATGGATAACTATGCGAGATTCATCCCAATTAACTTGTTTTGAGATGAAAGAAAGGAGGAGAATGTCTAGTTATTTGTTACGGTAAAAGTCATGCATATAGACCCAGAATCACGCCACGAGTTATACAGATAGATGATAACTGAAGAGGATATATTAAGAGATGATGGTTTTAGATGGATAACTATAAGAGATTCATCCCAGTTAACTTGTTTTGAGATTTGCTATTTGTTACGGTAAAAGTCATGTATATAGACCCAGAATCACGCTACGAGTTATACAGATAGATGATAATTGAAGATAATATATTAAGAGATGATGGTTTTAGATGGATAACTATAAGAGATTCATCCCAGTTAACTTGTTTTGAGATGAAAGAAAGGAGGAGAATGTCTTGCTATTTGTTACGGTAAAAGTCACGCATATAGATTCTGGATCACGCTACAAGATGATAAAGGAGATAATAGTTATGGATAAAGATTCACGCTAAATCTGTTGTTTTGAAAGGAGAGGAAGGAGACTGTCTAGCTATCGAGGTAGAGGAGGAGGACAGAAGGTGAATCTAAAGAGGAGAAAGAGTGAGATAAAAGACATAACTTGCAAAACGTAGAGAAAGAAATGAGACGAAGAGAAAGAACAGAGACAGAGAGAGTGACAAAGAGGAGGAGGAGGAGGAGGAGGAGGAGGTGGAGTAATGATTCGAAGAGGGATAGAAAGTAAAGATAAAGAGGAGAGAAAATGAAATGGAAGATAAAACTTGCAAAACATAGAGAGATGGAACAAGGAGGAAAGGCAGAGACAGGGAAAGCGACAGAGAGGAGGAGGAGGAGGATCGGTGGAGTAATGATTCGAAGAGGGACAGAAAGTGAAGATAAAGAAGAGAAAGAGTGAAATGGAAGATAAAACTTGCAAAACATAGAGAGATAGAACAAGGAGGAAAGGCAGAGACAGGGAAAGAGATAGAACAAGGAGGAAAGGCAGAGACAGGGAAAGCGACAAAGAGGAGGTGGAGGAGGAGGAGGAGGAGAAGGAATGAAGTGAAGAGGGACAGAAAAATTAAGGTACGTGAAGCTGAAGTGGAGAAAGAGTGAAATGGAAGACAGAACTTGGAAAACAGAGAAAGAGATGGGACGAAGAGGAAAGGCAGAGACAGGGAAAGTGACGTAGAAGGGGTAGAAAACAATGAAGCTAGAAGAGTAAAAGAGGGAAGGATGAATGAAAAATGAAGATAATAGTTGTAGATGGATAACCAATATTCACGCTAGTAATGTTTATTGATGAAAGGAAGGAGAAAGGAGAAAGGAAAATAGAAAGGAGAAGGTTACGTTAAAAGTTACGATACAAGTTATATTAAAAGGAAGATGATCCATAAAGAAAGGTGAAAGGTTTAGATACATAATTAATAATGATTCACGCTAGTTATGTTTATTGGTGAAAGGAAGGAGAAAGGAGAAAGGAAAATAGAAAGGAGAAGGTTACGTTAAAAGTCACGTTACAAGTTATATTAAAAGGAAGATGATCCATAAAGAAAGATGAAAGGTTTAGATACATAATTAATAATGATTCACGCTAGTTATGTGTATTGATGAAAGGAAGGAGAAAGGAGAAAGGAAAATAGAAAGGAGAAGGTTACGTTAAAAGTCACGTTACAAGTTATATTATTAAAAGGAAGATGATCCATAAAGAAAGATGAAAGGTTTAGATACATAATTAATAATGATTCACGCTAGTTATGTGTATTGATGAAAAAGAGAAGGAGAAGGAAAAAAAATAAAGGAGAAGGTTACGTAAAAGTCACGTTACAAGTTATATTATTATGATCCATAAAGAAAGATGAAAGGTTTAGATACATAATTAATAATGATACATGTATATTTATGAGGAAGGGAGAGGAGAATTTGTCTTTTTTTTTACAGTAAAGGAAGCAGCTCAAGGGCATAAAAAAATAACTGAGGAAAAAAAAGCCCGCTAATCACTGCCCCTAGAAAAGAAGAATATAGGAGAGTGTTAAGTGTTGAATTATAAGACATTTCGTGGCCCGAGAACACCTATTTGACAAGGCTTTCGTAGGAGTTGTGGGCATTTCCAGGAGTAGTTTTATGACCCTGGTGGTAGTTTGACCCTTCCTCTGTACCATGAACCTGAAGATACACCTATTTGACAAGGCTTTCGTAGGAGTTGTGGGCATTTCCAGGAGTAGTTTTATGACCCTGATGGTAGTTTGACCCTTTTCTGTACCGTGAACCTCAAGAAACACTCATTAGAACCAGGCTGACCCCCTCTTTGACCTTTAGAAATAGTTGATGTGAGAAGTGAAAGTGTTTTATTATACCAACCTAAAAGTCATGGATCTCAGCACACAGATATAGATACACGTTTCCTGCCTCTCTTCCTTGGAATAGATTAGACCTGATAGGTGTGACATGAGGGTCCGGTGGTACGTGGTTGCCAAACGTCACTTGACACAACGACTATTAACCCGTTCTACCCTATTATTAGCACGAAAAGAGTGATGTAGTTCGGTTAATAGAGGATATTTAGACATTATAAAGTATCCTGTGTTGATTTTTACCCACTATGAAGGCTGTAAGAAGATGAAGGATGATGGAATATGAAAGAAGAGGAAAAATACATCATTACTTATTGGATTCCTTTGATTAACACGAAAAAAGGAAAATAGGTCGTTCTAAATGTATTTGTTGCCGTTTTAGTGAGTCTTGCATTGATTTCTACCCTGAATGAAGGCTTGAAGATCAGGGGTGGGCAGGTACCGGCGCCGGCCAAACCAGTACCTACGTGCTTCCAAAACTTTTTTACATTATGCCCCCAGTGATTTATAAGAGGTCGTCACGCCCCCATCCCTCGTTCATATATATATATATCTATATATATATATATCTATATATATATATATATATATATATATATATATATATATATATATATTGAAACTCACGTGAGGATGATTGAGTGACTCCTTCATGTGTGTGTGTGTGTGTGTGTGTGTGTGTGTGTGTGTGTGTGTGTGTGTGTGTGTGTGTGTGTGTGTGTGTGTGTGTGTGTGTGTGTGTGTGTGTGTGTGTGTGTGTTTCTTTGCAAAACTGCAATTTTTGGCAGACGGAATCACGCCCCCTTGTGTCCAGCTCACGCCCCCCAGTTTGGGAACCACCGGGCTAACGGTAAGGTACCAGTGTGGTGTCGTCAGCCATCCCATGATCGTGAGACGTCCCATCCTGAATACATACATGAATTTCGACACGGTACCGTGTCTTTTGTCGAGTGCTTGTCGGGATCTGTCCCACCCAAGTTTATTTATATTATTATAAAAGCAAATGATGACGTATGTGTGTATATAACTAGGATATCAATAATCGCTTCTTCTTCTTCTTGTGACCTGTTTCGCTTTGCATCGGTTTTTAGGTCCTCTTTGGTACTTTTTTACACTTAGATGCTTCACTTAGTTACGCTGTGATAGTAAAGATTGGGTTCCGCGATGCGAAGTTCTCTAAACTAAATCTAACGTAATCTTACCTGACCGGACCTAACTCAATCAAATCTAACCTAACGTACACTAACTCGTGTCCCGCTGCCTAAATACTATAAACGGAAGTAAATCCTTCGATATCACCACACATCATATATTTCAAGAACTTAACAGCCTATCTCACGAACGAGTCATTTGCAACGCCAAAGCAATGCGGCGGTCTGTTTCGTGTGCACAAAGTCCTTCATATGGCACGGAGACGGCCTGCGCGGTGAGGCGGGCAGGTACACTTCAGCACCCTAGGCGGTGGTCAGGGTCAGGCGGGCAATGTTCCCTCAGGTTATGTTTTGTTACGTTAAATTATTATATTTAATTAATTATGATGTGACATTAGTTTTGCCATCCAGACGGCCAATATGACGGCCGAATCGTCCTCAGCACTGGTCTCTGATATAACTGGATTGGTTGACTCCGTGGAAATCCCCGCAGCCGTCATCTTTAGATTCCCACGGGCAGAGACATTTATATAAACACTCCGGCATTATCGCTCGCTGAGTGGCACTAGGACGCGGTAAAATACTTCATTGCGAATTTATGAATTTATTGAATTTTTCAATGCCCTAACTACTTGCTTTAAAATTTCAGTCATTCTTCCTTTCTCCTTTGTTGTATAATAATAATACCTGCAACAATGAACTATCAATCAATCATTTGTCTATGTAAAAAGAAAAAAAAAATACTACTACTACTACTACTACTACTACTGCTACTGCTGCTGCTGCTACTACTACTACTGCTACTACTGCTTCTTCTTCTTCTATCTTTCTTTCTTCTTTCTTTCTTTCTTTCTTCGTTTTCTCCTCCTCCTCCTCTTCTTCTACTTCTCGTTCTTCTTCTTTTTCTAACGGTTCCTTCCATGGGCGTCCGCAGGGGGGGGCAAGGGGGGGCATTTGCCCCCCCCTGGAAAATAAAAAAATTGAAAAAATTACATGGAAAATACAAAATGAATAAAAGAACATAAACATTTCTCACCAGTTCATTCAGTTAGAGTAGATTACTACTCTCGGAACACAAATTGAAAATTTTGAAAAAACAAAATGAATAAAAAAAACATAGATTACTCAACAGTTCATTCAGCTAGGCCAGGTTATTACTCTCGGAACAGGAACTGGAGCCGTCGAGGATCTCTTCCGAACTTGTCAATGACCCTGTTCATTAGCTCGGTCTTCTGGCTGTTCACTTTGTCGTTTTGTTAATGAAATAAAATGAAAGAACAGACTCTGTTACTTCTATGTCGATGCCTGTTTGTATCAGACATGCCTGAGCTCTGAACATCTCCCAGTCTGATTGGTTCATGTAGAGTTAATTCTTAATTGATAGAATAATGTAGTTGTTGTAAAATAATTTTTCCGAAATATTTGTTTTTCTTCAATTTTCTCTACCGGAGAAAATGTAACTGAGCTACTCTGTCAGATGAAATAGTGCAACCATTTTGCATCTAAGATCTTTCCTGGACAAAATTTTTTCCAACGGGGAGGGGGACACCCCCTCCCCTCAGACCCCTCCCCCAGGACAGCAATCTCAGGAGTCAGGACAACATTGCCCCCCCCTGCATTTTTTTCTGCGGACGCCCATGGTTCCTTCAGCATAATTAACAATCCTATTACCCCCATTACAATATCCTCCTCCTCCTCCTCCTCCTACTACTACTACTACTACTACTACTACTACCTATTGCTTTTCTTGTTCACTCAGTGGTATAATATGGCACAGTACCCAGAAGATTAGTAAATGAATGTAATGATCTATGACTAATGGACTTCAATAATTATATGAGTTAGCCTTTACAATTTGGGCTAAGGAGACATTTTCTTTTCATCATTTTTAAGGGATACTACTCAGAAACCAGGAAGTAATAGAGAAATACATACATAAATAAATAAATAAAAAAGATTGAAAGAAAAAGATAGAATAATGAATAAGATAAAGGGAATGAAAAGGTTCACACAATGCTCACACTAGCTAAATATGAGGAGGAGGAGAAGGAAGAGGAGGAGGTTCTGGAGGTCGTGGAAGAAGAGGAGGAGGTCGAGGAGGAAGAGGAGAAAGAAGAGGAACAAGGTTTAAGGAAAGAGGAGGAGGTGGAGGTGGAAAAGAAGGAGAAGGAGGAGGAAGAGAGAGAAAGAGATAGAAAAGGAGAAGATGGGAAAAGGAGAACGATGAGAAAGGAAGAGAGGAAGAGAGAGAGGAAGAGGAAATGTGAATTATGAAGTAGCTGAAGATAGAGAGAGGAGAAAGAAAAGAAAGGAAGGGGAGGAGGAGGAGGAGGAGGAGGAGGAGGATGTAGGTGTTATGCTGTCTGTCTGTAGTGTTGAACCTCTTTTGTGGGTTCTAATTCTCTTTGTCCTTTCTAAAACCTCTATTGTTAACACTTTTCCTAACCTAGCTAAAGCGAGTATATTGTCTTTATTCTTCTCCTTTTTCTTCTTTATTTTCTTCTTCCTCTTTATCTACTTTTTTTTTTTACTCTCATTCTTTTCGTCTTATTTCTTCTTCTTCTTCTTCTTCTTCTTCTTCTTCTTTTCTTTTGTATATATATTTTCCTCACTTTTTCTATCTTTTATTTCTCGCTCCTTTTTTATTTTTTTCCCTTTTTCATCTTATTCTTCCTTCCTTTTCCCTGTATCTATTTTCCTTCCTCTTTTCCTCTTTTACTTTATTTCATTTTTTTCTCGTTTCTTCGTCTTCTTTTCATCTTACTTTCCTGCTCTTTTTTTTCTCCCCTTTGTGTATTCATTTTCCTCCCTCTTGTCTTCTTTCTTTTCGTTTCTTCTTCTCTCGTCAAATACTTTTCCTCCTCTTTTCTTCACTTTCGTCCTTCTTTCTTTTCCTCTCCTGTTGTTGTTGTTGTTTCTTCTCGTTTGTTATTCTTTTGTCTTCTTCTTCTTCTTCTTCTTCTTCTTCTTTCTTCAGTTTAAGTAATCTATTAACAAACCTATTAACCCATTTCAACCCTCCTCCTCCTCCTCCTCCTCCTCCTATTTGTATTCCCGCCCTCTTTTATGTTCCTCCATCTCCTCCTTTATCAATCTATTACTTTATATATTCACGTTACCATGCACGCAATAATACAGGTCATTCCCCGTTCCCGGAAAATAATATGAACCAATAATAACAAATGGAGGAAAAGGGAATGACCTCCTCGTGATTATTCCTCTTTCCCAGAAACACCCCCTCCTCCTCTTCCTTCTCCTGCCGCAGCGTGAGAGGCGCCCCACCTGTGTGGGATAAGAAGGGTCCGCACCGTCCCAGGAAGAGGACTGGCTGTGCTCGACTCGGCTTTCCTCGTACTGATAATCCTGCATATGGGACATCTCTCTCTCTCTCTCTCTCTCTCTCTCTCTCTCTCTCTCTCTCTCTCTCTCTCTCTCTCTGTCCTTGCGACAAGGCATCGTCCCTTCGGATTGGAAAAAGGCTAACGTGACACCGATTTTTAAGTAAGGAGACAAAAAAATACCAGGTAATTACAGACCCATTAGTCTAACTTCAGTTGTAGGTAAGCTACTTGAGAGGATAATTAGAGACAAAATTGTGAGTTACCTTGAAGACCACTCATTAATTGGGGATTCACAACATGGCTTCCGTAACAAAAGATCCTGCCTATCAAACCTATTGACCTTTTATAACGACCTCTTCTCAGTTTATGACGTAACCAAATCATTGGACATAGTCTATCTTGATTTCCAGAAAGCGTTTGATAAAGTCCCACATCATAAATTACTTTATAAATTAAAGCAAATAGGTATTGACGGTCAAGTAAACCAATGGATTGCGAATTGGTTGAGCAACAGACAACAAAGAGTGGTGATTGACGGATTTAACTCAGAGTGGGCACCGGTCACTAGTGGCGTCCCTCAGGGCTCGGTTCTTGGCCCAGTGCTCTTCATTATTTACATCAACGATGTGGATGTTGGACTCAATAATCGCATTAGTAAATTTGCAGACGACACAAAGATTGGTAACTCGGTTCTCACTGACGAAGACAGGCAAAGCCTCCAAGAGGATTTGCACAAAATTTCAGCTTGGTCGGATAGATGGGAGATGCCCTTTAACGTAGACAAGTGCCAGGTCCTTCAAGTTGGAACAAGAAATAAGAAGTTCGATTACGAAATGCGCGGCGTTAAACTCACAAGCGTTCAGTGCGCTAAGGACCTGGGGGTCAAAATCGCGTCAAACCTCAAATTCTCACAGCAATGCATCGATGCAGCAAATAAAGCGAACATAATCCACATCTTATTTTATTTCATTGTAGTAATTTATAACATAAAAAACATCCAAGAGATCCAAATAAAAAAGGTCATTTCAAAATTTGGTTCTTCACGTTCTATGCGAGTGACGATAGGCCTACCTCTCTATACTTTCCTTGCATATTAGCGGCAGAGAGGCAAAAGGCCTACTTTGACACAAGGATCTTTGATCCCATGGCTCATTGCCACAGAGACCTGACCCTCAATGCAGCCCACAGAAGGAAAGGAAAAAGAGACAAACAGAGCGTACGAGGAAAGAATACAAAATGTGGACCAGGGCTCCTTCACGGCGTCAGGAGGGATGGGTGGGACCAAGCAGGCTCCAGAGAAAGATTTCTCTGGAGCCTGGGACCAAGGGCGCAGAGCTTCTACGCAAGACTTGCAGAAACACTGGCGGATAAGAAACAGCAGCCGAGAAGCAGCGTGGTCGCCTGGATGAGATGCAGGCTGTCCTTCTCCCTCCTTATGGCCCAGCAGCAGCCTCACTTCTGGGTGGCGGTACCCAAACCGGAAGTACAACATTCGTCCTCATGGATAAAATCCTTCTTTGGTATCTCTGGATAATGAAAATCCATAATGACATTGCAGGAAATCGGTGGGAGTTAAAATATTCACGTTTTTTATAAACATACCTAACCAAAAACATGCACTTTTAATGAATGGCTCAGAATCTTCATGTAGGGTGAGGTGGACATAACTCGTACACGGTCACGAGACGTACAGAGGCCGTCTTGTCGAATCAAAACATCGAGGAAAGTCTCGCTTCCTACAGAAGAAAGAAAATGGGACACCAACAGCTGACGCAGCCATCTTGTGCCGCAAGTCTCACGCCTGAAAATGCTAGGCGAGTTTTTTTAATTTTTGAGTTGTCTGATGCAGTTTTCTCGCCTCATGGTATAGTGTATGGTGATTGTGAATATGTCTTGACTTTGCTGGTGAAGGTTTCCATGGCACATATGATCATATTGAAAAGATATTTGGATGGAAAAATATTGTTGTGCCGAGTTTTTGGGTTCGTGGGAATCCCGTAAACAAACATGTGGGCAGTTCACGAGTCGTACAGCTGTGGACGCAACATGTTATTGTAAAGCCTGGTGACATTTGACGAGCATAGAAAACCACCTGAAAATTACGAGTTAAAACACTGTCATCACTTGCAGAATTGGAAGTCCAAACAATCTAAACCGATACCTCAAAGGAAGCCCACAGCCTAAGGATTACTTTAGGCATTTGGGTTTGAGTCTTGGTGCAAAGCCTGATTTATAAGGAATTTATTTAAAAAATTGTACGGGCCGTGAACACCTCGTGTACGAGCCGTGACCGCCTGGTCACAAGCCGTACAGCAATTTAAAAAAAAAAAACTTCCTATGGAGATAAAATATTATCTCGGGAAGCTCAACAGATACTCCTAGAGGAAGCCCATTTCCTGAGGAGCATTATGCACTCTTTGTTTTGCCTGTTGAGGCAAATACAGATTTGTTATGAATATTTTCCCACTAGCAGTACGGGTCGTGTCCGCCTCACCCTGAATCATTAAAGACAACTCCAAATGATATTACTTTGTAATGTTTAGGAGAACAAATAAAACTATATTGTTTTAGCATTAAATTAATTCCCTAAATAGGTTATTTATCAATAAAATGTAAAAAACATGGTCAAAATTGACCCTCGTTGTGGAATTGACGAGTCATAAAAATGCCTCTCAATAAATAATGCTTCAAGAATTTGCTTTCAACAAGTTTTAAAATTTTCCTGAACATCCCCTACATGCTATTAGATCATTAGTAGCAAGAAGCATTGCTTTTGAATCATTGCAGATCATTTTTGGCTACCCCTCCCCCCTATATCATAAAAATCATAAAATATGACGTTCTCATATAGATTGAAGACTATGATCATATTTGTCCAATATCCTATCCACAACTCACAATATAATTCATGATCATTCACTAACATTGTGCTAAACAATTAACTTCAAGCCTTGAAGCCATGCCCCAAGGGTAACGATGGTCAGCTTATTATTTATTCAGCTCAGTTTACAATGCATAAAGTAGTTATTGTTTCACACTAAGGAAAAAAACTGCACATGTATGTGATTTCTTGGGCCAGTCTCTCTGCTCCAGATGAGGCACCTCCCACAGGAGACTGCCACAGAATTCACCAATACAGGGTGTGTGGTCAAGCTCTCAGATGGCTACTTCAATGGTGTTTGGCTGGATTATGCATTGGAAACAACACAGAACGAAGATCTGAAGGGAGCTGGAGGGATCATTGGTCTTGCAATGCGAAGCCAAGCAGTAGTAAGGTGGTTTATAGGCCGACCTGTCACTGCTAAGTATGATGCAGAATTCCAGAAGGGTACAGATACCAACCCGCCTGATGACAACCAGCCAGCACAGACAAAGACGAAAGCATCTGACACTAGATGGAATTCTGATGTGAAGAAGATACGTGACATGCTTCAGGGGCCATGTGTAGATCCCTTTGCTATCTCAGAAGCACCCACAAAGTTGATCACCATAGCTACAGCAGCAGTTGCACCAGATGCCATAGAGAAAAGTCTCTGTAGTGCACTTGACAAGGGCACCACCATGGCCGATAACTTTGTCCCTAACCTGGCATCTGACAGTCCAAAGAGCTTCTATGCACCCATACCTCGGTCAAACATCAAGACCATGTAAGAGATAAACAAGGAAGGTCAAAATCAAGTCAAAGAATGTACCTATCAAGGGTGAAACCATGTATCTTCACCTATTAGCAGTCAATGCCATCAAGAAGGTCCCACTACAAAGGGTGATGGCTTTTGAAAATGCCCCTGTGCCCATGAGCATCTTCAATGATGATGGTACAATGGTAACATGTAAAAAATCAGACACCATGCATAAGCTTAATTGAAGAACTGATTCCGGGAGACAAAATCACCAGCCTGGACAAGCATGTTGATGCTGTGATATATGATGGCCATGCTGTCATCCAGTCGCTGCCTGCTCCCTCCACCACCCTGCCCATCACTTTCAAAGATGTGGCCAGTAGGTTCCTGTCCCATGTCACTCATTCTACTCAGGATATCTCCACAGATGTTACACAAATACACACAGCATTTGATGTGTACAGGGAGAACAGTACAAAGTCTCAGACAAGAGAAAAGCGTACAGAGAAATCATGCAAAATATACAGTGTATATGAAATCAGACCGAGTACTAAGGTGCCAGATGAATACTGGAAACAGTTCTTGGCCATTGCTGAAAACAAGACACATCTGGCAGCACTCTACATTGATTATATGAAGGAGAAAGCGGGAAACTTGACCACAGCAAACCAGAGTCTATATGTCAGTGGATGTGAACATGAGGATGCCATCACGATCACCCGCCCTGCAGTATTGCCAGCCCTTGACATCATTTTCAATCAAGAGGAGGCAGACACAAGACTTGTCCTCCATGCCCGTGCTGCTGCAAATACTGGAGCAAAGGTAATAGTAGTTTGCAGCCCTGACCCAGATGTTCTGTTACTCCTGCTACACCACTGGCCAACAGTCAACACAGAAGTGTACTTCCTGACTGGCAAAGGAGGAAAGAACACTGCAGTCACTGGATACATTCCCGTCCACACACTGTACGACTGTCTCGCCAAGCTTCAACACAGTTTACTTCTCCCACTTTACTGTATCACTGGTTGTGATACAGTCAGTGCCTTTTTTGACAAAAAGGCAAGAAGAAGGGCTTTAAACTCACGATGAAGGATGCAGCTCAGTTTCAACCTTGTGCCACACTAGGGGACAGCCTCACCCTTGACGATTCCCAGATCTCAACAGCTGCAAAGTTTGTTTGCAGACTGTATGGGGACACCAAGTGTGGCTCACTAAATGAACTTCGCTGTCAAAAACCAGAGAAAGGAGCACCTGTAAGGAAAATGCCCCCAACTCGAGACAGTTTCATGTTGCATCTACAACGTGCCACGTACCGGCTCTACATCTGGAAACATGCCCACATTCCAATTCACAATATCCCCCCAGCTACAGAATATGGTTATGAGAAGTCTGAAGAGGGAAAACTGACACTTAGAATGATGACACAGCAGGAAGCGGTACCAGAACTACCAAATCTTATAGTTTGTGAATGTTCAGAGGGGCCATGCAGCATGAACTGTTCATGCTTCAACCTGAATCAACCATGCACGAGTGTATGTGCGTGAAGCTGCTCTAGATGACATGTGTTTGAATGCCCTGACCAAGGAAGCTTACACCAATCCTGACAGTGGCACTGATGATTGATATTGATTATCCATAAAAAGGACTTTGTATTTCTGTGTGGAATATAAACAAGAGTTTATAGTAATTTTACTTACAGATATAAAGCTTTCACCTAACCATGTTAGAGTGATATAATAAAGAGTTTTCATTGGTAATTCATGTTGTTGATGCACCATGATATTAAGAATTATAATGAACACCCAAGTGACACAAACACTCGTGCGCGGCCAGATGGACTTTAATTTCAAAGCTGAGCGTTGTGTCCCTTGGGTACTAGTTTCAAGCCTTCATATTAACTGTTTAGCACCATTTCCAATAATTAATAACTTGGATTTGTGACTTTTATATTTATTACTGAAAAAATAGTCATGTCCCTTATTTTCTTTGAGAAAATCAAAGTTTTTTTTTTTTTACGATTTAGGGTTGAGGGGCAGCATCAAGTGATCTGTAAGGATTCAGAAGCAATACATCTTACTACCAATGATCTGGCAGCATGGAGGGAAGGTCTGGGCAAATTCTAAATCTTGTTTGAAAGCAAAATCTTGAAGCGTTATTTATTGAGAAGCATTTGTGTGACTTGTCAATATCAAAACTTCATAAAGTTAAACCATTTTGGAGACATTTTAGTCATTTGCATAATAATTCAGAGCCATACATGAAAATTGCACGTTTTGGGCGGGCTATGTTTACAAAAACGTCGATTTTTCAACTCGCACCAATTTCCTGCAACGTCATCATGGATTTTCTATTGCCAGACATACCAGTGAACGATTTTATGCATGAGGACAAATGTTGTACCTTGGGTTTGGGTTGTTGCTTAAATAGGGCACTTTTGGGAGACTGCTGCTAGACTATTAAGTCAGCCTTGGCCTGCCAGAGAGCAACCAGGTCACCTGCACCCAGGACCACCCACATTGCCGACCTGGACTTTGAGGCGACGGTGGTTGACAGCCATATCAACCACAAGCTCTGTTAGGCTAAAAACAATATGTTTAATAATGTTTGTAATTCTAAATAAAGATGGTTGTCAATCACAATCATTGGCGGGCTGGGGCCAATGAATTGCTTTGTGAAAGGGTATGAGAAAAAAATACCTCTCACAACGCAACTCTAATGGATGGAGGCCGTATTTTAAAATAGTAGTAGTAGTAGTAGTTATTATTATTATTATTAGTAGTAGTAGTAGTTATAATATTATTAGTAGTAGTAGTAGTTATAGTAGTAGTAGTAGTAGTAGTAGTAGTAGTTGCACAGGAAGTGGGCGCTTCAAACTGGCTAACCACACTACCTATCAGGGCCAAAGGCTTCAACTTAAACAAAAAAGAATTTACTGATGCCCTTGCCCTCAGGTATGGCTGGCCAGTGGATGGGCTCCCAAACATGTGTAACTGTGGCTCACCCTTCAACCAAAATCATGCCATGACATGCAAGAGAGGAGGTTTCGCCTGCATGAGACATGATGAAGTAAGAGACGTAACAGCTCAGATGCTGAAAGAAGTCTGCCACGACGTGACTGTGGAACCCATGCTGCTCCCTCTGCAAGGCGAACACCTCGCCAGACGCACCGCTAATGTTTCGAACGAAGCACGAGTGGATGTTAGCGCCAGAGGGTTTTGGACTCGTGGACAAAGGGCATACTTTGATATAAGGATCTTTGATCCCATGGCCCATTGCCACAGAGACCTGACCCTTGATGCAGCCCACAGAAGAAACGAACAAGAGAAGAACAGAGCATATGAAGAAAGAATACAGAATGTGGACCAGGGCTCCTTCACCCCGGTAGTATTCACGACGGCAGGAGGGATGGGACAAAGGGCGCAGAGCTTCTACGCAAGACTCGCCGAAACACTGGCGGATAAGAAACAACAGCCAAGAAGCAGTGTGGTCGCCTGGATGAGATGCAGGCTGTCCTTCTCCCTCCTGAGGTCAGCCTTGGTCTGCCTGAGAGGAACCAGGTCACCTGCACCCAAAACCACCCGCATTGCTGACCTGGACTTTGAGGCGACGGTGGTTGATAGTCGTATCAACCACAAGCTCTGTTAGCTTAAAAATAAAATGTTAAGTAAAGTTTGTAATATTAAATAAAGATGGTTGTCGGCCACAGTCATTGGCGGGGTGGGGCCAATGAATTGCTTTGTGAAAGGATATGAGAAAATATACCGCTCACAACGCAACTCTAATAGATGGAGGCCCAGTAGTAGTAGTAGAGTAGTAGTAGTAGTTATTTGCAGTAGTGGTAGTAGTAGTAGTAGTTATAGTAGTATTAGTATTAGTAGTAGTTATAGTAGTAGTAATAGTAGTAGTAGTAGTAGTAGTAGTAGTAGTAGTAGTAGTAGTAGTAGTAGTAGTTGCTTTGTGAAAGGATATGAGAAAATATACCGCTCACAACGCAACTCTAATAGATGGAGGCCCGTATAAAAAAAAGTAGAAAAAAAGGGAAAAAAATAGTAGTAGTAGTAGTAGTAGTAGTAGTAGTAGTAGTAGTTATAGTAGTAGTAGTAGTAGTAGTAGTAGCGGTGGCGGTGGTAATATTATTATTATTATTATTATTATTATTATTATTATTATTATTATTATTATTATTATTATTAATAATAATAATAATAATAATAATAATAATAATAATAATAATAATAATAATAATAATAATGATAATAATAATAATTATAATAATAAGTGATACTAATAATAATTAGAAGAAAAAGGACAACAGCAACAACAACGACAACAACAAGGCGCTGGTCCTGAGAAATTAACGCGTGTGACTTATTTGAATTTTTTTCCGGAAAACGAAGCAAAAACTGATCACGTGTATGTGTGTGTGTGTGTGTGTGTGTGTGTGTGTGTGTGTGTTTACCTATATAAAGGTGTATCACAGGTGCAGAATCAATCGGTAGCGAGAATGTCTCTCTCTGTAATACTGCCTGCTTTTGTGCTGCTGGTAAGTCCCTCTTTCTCTTTCTTTCTCTCCCCCATTATAATCGCCATCACTAAGCCCACGGTGTTATGGACTCGCTCAGCACGAGAATATGGCGTTGTCGATACCTGTGTAGGACAAAGATCCGGATCTTCAAGTCCCTTGTGCTCCCTGTCTTACTCTGTGGCCGCGAGACATGGACACTGCACAGGGACTTGGAGAGGCGGATTGATGCCTTTGGTAATAAGCGTCCACGCAGGATCATGAGATATCGCTGGAATGACTTTGTGTCAAACCGGCGACTACTCCGTGAGGGTGATTCGACATATATTACCTGCATAGCCCGTCACCGCCAACTCCGGCTATACGGGCACGTGGCACGCTGCCCAGCAGCCGAGCCTGCTCACCGGGTTGTCTCTGTGAGAGACAATCCTGAGTGGAGGAGGCCAAGGGGACGCCCACGGAGTTCGTGGCTTGAGCAGGTCGATAGATCCTGCCGGGAGGTACTCAGGGAGGGAAGGGGGCCTGCTTGGGGACTTGCCCTGAGGAACCCCCGCGACTGGCGTCGTGGTGTGGGCGAGGCGATATGCCCCATCATCACCATCACCGTCTTCCTCCTCCTCTTCCTCCTTATCATCCTCATCCTCTCCCTCCCACACAGGTGTCCGGGGCGGGGCGCGGCGCACAGGCAAAATACCTGTGCAGCGAGAGTCTCACCTGCACAGCGGTGGGATACTTCTCCAGGTGCGACAACTTCTGCGACACCCAGTACTTCGCTTGCGACGCCGTGGGGGACCAGGCCACGCTGTTCACGTGCCCCGGGGAGACGGTCTTTGACCCTGACCCGGGCCACCCCTTCTGCGTCCCCTTCGACAACTGCACCACAAATACCTGTCATACCCTCCCCCTCTTTTCCTGCCAGGGCTTCTATACCTATCCGCGCTGCGACAACTGCAGTCAGGATTTCTTCTTGTGTTCGTCGACAGGCCAGTTACCTAGGAGAGAGACGTGTGCCGCCGGGATGCTGTACAACCCCGTCCCTTCCCTCAGGGGCTGCATCCCCGCCAGCGAGTGTCCGTGCACCACCGACGACTGCTGAGCCACGCTGACCCCTCCTCCCGTACCCGGTAGCCATCGGACCATCCGGGTACGGGACAGTGTCCAGACAGACCCCAGTGACACACTGTCAGGCAGCCCTCATCGGTCTCTAAGTTGCGGAATTTACGCAGACATCAAAACCCACGACACTGACCTCCCTTCCGGCCGCTCGTTCCTCTTTCTTGTGTCGGAGCAGCGCCTGGCGGGCTTACTGTTGCTGCCTTCGTCTGTGCCCCTGAGCTCCCTCCCTTGCTGGAAACAACAACAACAACAATAACAACCCACACAGCAATATCCACTGTAATGATAGACACTAGAAAACAATTTATAAACAACAAAATTCAATAAATATAACAAAAACAGTCGTCTAAAGCTGACTGACCAACCGATTTTTTTATTTTTAAGCCGCCAAACCCGCTATTAATGCTTGGATACGGGAAAGTAAACTCGGATATGGACTTAATAAAGCCAAGGTATACTATCCGGATATGGAGCATGTCCGGATTCGGGAGGTCCGGGTCCGGGAGGGATTACTGTATCTCCTTTTTGAAGTTCATGTATCCAGTTTGTTTCTGTGGGTTTGTTTCTGCTCCTCTTTCTCCTTCCCTATTTCCTTACTGAAGTTCATGTATCCAGTTTGTTTCTGTGGGTTTGTTTCTGCTCCTCTTTCTCCTTCCCTATTTCCTTACTGAAGTTCATGTATCCAGTTTGTTTCTGTGGGTTTGTTTCTACTCCTCTTTCTCCTTCCCTATTTCCTTACTGAAGTTCATGTATCCAGTTTGTTTCTGTGGGTTTGTTTCTGCTCCTCTTTCTTCTTCTTCCTGATCTCCTTTTTGAAGTTCATGTATCCAGTTTGTTTCTGTGGGTTTGTTTCTGCTCCTCTTCCTCCTTCCCTATTTCCTTACTGAAGTTCATGTATCCAGTTTGTTTCTGTGGGTTTGTTTCTATTTCTCTTTCTCCTTCCTTATTTCCTTACTGAAGTTCATGTATCCAGTTTGTTTCTGTGGGTTTGTTTCTGCTCCTCTTTCTTCTTCTTCCTGATCTCCTTTTTGAAGTTCATGTATCCAGTTTGTTTCTGTGGGTTTGTTTCTGCTCCTCTTTCTTCTCCTTCCTGATCTCCTTTTTGAAGTTCATGTATCCAGTTTTGTTTTGTTCTTGGGTTTGTTTCCAGTTCCTCTCTCCCTTCTCCATCCTAATGCCCTGTGCCTGTAAACACGAGTAAATAAACTAACGAGAACATGATGATCTGCCTTTCCTTTTACCTGTATTTACCTGTCTTAATTAAGGGAGGCGGAAGATGCCGTCAGCGAAAAGGTGAAAGAGAAGAAGGTGTGACATTTTAAAAAGACGGTGACTGACCAAGTGTTGAGTTGTTGTACTGAAGTGTTAATCTAAAGTGAAAAGTTGTTGCGTCAAGTGTAAAGTGAATCTAAAGTGTATACAAGTGTTCTCTGTTAAGTGTAGGAATAAGCAGGAGAGGGAGGAAGACGAGGAGAAGGAGGAGGAGGGAGAGGAGGAGAAGGAAGAGGAGGAGGAGGAGGGAAAGGAGGAGAAGGAGGAGGAGGAGGAGGAGGGAAAGGAGGAGAAGGAAGAGGAGGAGGAGGAGGGAAAGGAGGAGAAGGAAGAGGAGGAGGAGGAGGTAAAGGAGGAGAAGGAAGAGGAGGAGGAGGGAAAGGAGAAGAAGGAAGAGGAGGAGGAGGAGGGAAAGGAGGAGAAGGAAGAGGAGGAGGAGGAGGGAAAGGAGGAGAAGGAAGAGGAGGAGGAGGAGGGAAAGGAGAAGAAGGAAGAGGAGGAGGAGGAGGGAAAGGAGGAGAAGGAAGAGGAAGAGGAGGAGGGAAAGGAGAAGAAGGAAGAGGAGGAGGAGGAGGGAAAGGAGAAGAAGGAAGAGGAGGAGGAGGAGGGAAAGGAGGAGAAGGAAGAGGAGGAGGAGAAGGGAGAGGAGGAGAAGGAAGAGGAGGAGGAAGAGGAGGAAGGTCATCAAAAGTGAAATGTTCCTCCTCCTCCTCCTCCTCCTCCTGTACTATTTTCATCCTTTTCTTCTCCATCATATTTTGTCGTCTTTTTCTTCTTCATCTTCTTAATCAAACTCATAAGCTTTCTGGTTCTGCAAACACACAATATGTACACGAGAATATCAGCAACGCGTCCGCTTCTTAAGAATACTGAAAAATGTTCGTCGACGGCTCACTTTTATCATTATTTTACACATCCGTAACAGAATCCATTATTTGCTTCTCAATTACCTAAAACTAAAACTAAAATGTAGGGATAAAAGTAAAATGAATAATGCTGTAAAGAATGCTGGTGGACTTAAGTTAGTAGGTATAAGATGGTCAGTCGGGAGGTCATTTAGTCGTTGAGTCTGACAGTCGGAGAATCTGTCAGTCAGCTTCGTGTTTTATTGCAAGTCGGGTCAGTCGGGGAGCCTTTTAAAGCGAAAACAGTACCCTGGATGAACTATATAATTGCAGTGTGATAGAACAGGTGAGCAGAATACTGAGCGAACGAAAAGAAAGATAACATTGCACTACATAAAATCATTGCGCTCTCTCTCTCTCTCTCTCTCTCTCTCTCTCTCTCTGGTGGACTTAAAGCGAAAACAGTACCCTGGATGAACTATATAATTGCAGTGTGATAGAACAGGTAAAAATAATACTGAGCGAACGAAAAGAAAGATAACATTGCACTACATAAAATCATTGCTCTCTCTCTCTCTCTCTCTCTCTCTCTCTCTCTCTCTCTCTGTAACTACGTCTTCCTCAGGCAAGGCAGAACACTGGAGTCGGTATTTCTTGGACGCTTCTGCCTCTCACGTCAATTCTTCTCAAAGGTCGAAAAGAAGATTAGTCGGGTCCTCACGAGTACTGTTTCACGTTCATGCTGCGCCCGGCACTCATTCTTGATCCACTTGGACGGTTTCCTCTAGAGTCCGGGTTGATGGGTGGTCTTCAGGACAGCATGTGGGTAGTCTTAGGCCACTCGGCGGTGACTGAAAAATCCCAGGTGGTAGCGTGGGGATTCGAACCGACGCTGTCCATGGCGCCGTGAATGTGAGCCCAGCACGCTAACCAGATTGTCGTCCTCAGCCTCGTATACTTAACGGTTTCCTGCCCAAAAACTGTCTCCAGCACGCCACAAACGATGCACCAATAGATTAAGGTTCCTATGTACCGAAGAGCTTTACACTACAAAATCCCTAAGCATCTCAACAACTTAGGGAGGCGTTTTAGTGTATTGAGAGAGAGAGAGAGAGAGAGAGAGAGAGAGAGAGAGAGCAATGATTTTATGTAGTGTAATGTTATCTTTCTTTTAGTATATAGTGCACGGTATAGATGAGCTTTGAGACCAAAAGGAATTTCTTGATGAGTGTATAGGGGAAGGCGGGGCAAAACGGCACTCTTAAGGTTACACTCCAGATGTTGCAGCAATGTTGTACTATATTCAGAGACAGTTGGTGTTTTTGCAATCTTTATTCATCATTAAAAAATAAACTCTCTTTGGAAGAACCACTTTGGATCCTTTACTCATGAGAATTGAAAAAAAAAAAAAAAATAGCCACAGGTGGGCCATTTTGTACAATGGCAAAACGGACCTCACGTATGGGTCAAAATGGCCCTCATATGGAAATGCTTGGTAACGCGCCAAAACATACGTTTGGATAAGAGAATCACACCAGAAAGATTACTTAACATAAAACTAAAATAATCTAGTTCTTATTCCATTAGAAAATAATTGCTCTTAGGCTCAGTAGCATGAACAACAATGAATTCTTATAAACTTCTCACAAATGAAAAGTGATATTACCTTCCTCAACATAAAAGTTCTTATTCCATTACAAAAATAAATGATCTGTGGCTCAATAACATGACCACCAACGAACTCTTATGAAACTACTCACAAGTGAAATGGAAATTACCTTTCTGAACATAAAAGTTCTTCATGTATTACAAAAATAATTGTTCTTTTGCTCAATAGCATGAACAACATGAACTCACAAATGAAAAGTGACATTACCTTCCTGAACATAAAATTAATATTCATATAAAAGAAAGAGAACACGTTGTCCTTGTCTTTGTTCAGTGAAGTTGTGAGTTAGTCAGCAGCAAAAAATAATTATTGTTAAGTGGGCCGTTTTGCGCCAAGGGCAACGAAAATGTTAACAACAATCTCAGCGGAACAATGGCGGTGCAGAAGAATGTTTCAGCAGTCAGACTCATTCACAGAGTAACACCACAGAATCATGCAATAACACATGAAATTATGAGTCACAGTATTCCTACAAACACGATTTTATCAGACCCTTACAAATAGGTCAGCTGGTGATAAAATATTCTGGGATTTTTCACACACACACAAACGACGGCGTCCAAACTTGCCCCGATGTTACAGCTGACTAATGAGCCGAGAAGTAAGTCCATATCCTTATCTGGCGAGGATAAAAACACAGAAAACGGGGTGGTCCATCTTACCCACCGGTCCCATTTTGCCCTACCTTCCCCTACAATGTGATAATACTAGTTATCTTATGTAAGCTCATCTCTCTCTGGGGTCTGTGTGGTCTGATTTTCTATGTAAATCTCTCTCTCTCTCTCTCTCTCTCTCTCTCTCTCTCTCTCTCTCTCTCTCTCTCTCACAACTCTATATCAATCACTCAATCTCTCTCTCTCTCTCTCTCTCTCTCTCTCTCTCTCTCTCTCTCTCTCTCTCTCTAATGTGCTATATGAATGTTGTGGAGAGAGAGAGAGAGAGAGAGAGAGAGAGAGAGAGAGAGAGAGAGAATAAACCCTAAATTGTGCATGTGTGAGCTATTTTTCCTTCTACATTTTACCCTTGAGCTGCTTCCTTGTACACCGTTAGGAAGCGGAAATGCATGATGCGTCAAAGAAAACGTGTCAACAAAGGACTATTTAGGGGTGACCAAAGCGTTTCTAGTGACAAAGGGGAAGGTTGGCGGAGTGTTTTTTGTTCATTTTTTGGTAATGTAAGGAATGAGTGAGTGAGTGAATAGGCCTGCTGTGCTCTCTCTCTCTCTCTCTCTCTCTCTCTCTCTCTCAGTGCAAGCTAACTCACTTCATTGTCCATATAATTATTAGCAAGTGCTCTCTCTCTCTCTCTCTCTCTCTCTCTCTCTCTCTCTCTCTCACTCCATATAAGGTTGCTTTAGGTATTAAGTTCACGAGTACCAAACAATCTCTCTCTCTCTCTCTCTCTCTCTCTCTCTCTCTCTCTCTCTCTCTCTCTCTCTCTCTCTACGGTGGGTGAGTGAGTGCGCTTGTACTAACCTAACCTTCTTTCTTTCCTCCAATACCTCCTCCTCCTCCTCCATCTCCTCCTCCTCCTCCTTTGTCTATCACGTGTAGGACATTACGTACCGAGTATCCTTTAAGTCCTATTGAGCATCCTTGAGGGGGGGGGGAGGAGGAGGAGGAGGAGGAGGAGGGGGAAATAATGATGGCTAACCTTTGCTTGGAGAGAGAGAGAGAGAGAGAGAGAGAGAGAGAGAGAGAGAGAGAGAGAGAGAGAGAGAGAGAGAGAGAGAGACTAAATATATCTACTAAATCATGTATGTGCGTATGTGTGTGTGTCTATGAGGTGTGTGTGTGTGTGTGTGTGTGTGTGTGTGTGTGTGTGTGAGAGCATAATTGTCAGTCTGGCCTGCTCGCTCGGCAACGCTTCCTCTCTCTCTCTCTCTCTCTCTCTCTCCCGGATCGATGGAGGAGAAGTGAGTGCATGTGTACCGACGTCTCTCTCCCTCCCCCCCCTTTTCCCTCCCTTTCCTCCTCTCTCCCTTCCCCTTCCCTCCCTCTCTTTCATTCTTCCCTTTTCCTCTCCATTTCCTCCATATCTTCCCTTTGTTTTGTTTTTTCTCTTTCTTTCGCATTCTTTCCTTCCTTCCTTTTCCTTCTCCCTTTCCTCCTCTCTCCCCTCCCCTTCCCTCTCTTTCCTCCCTTTCCTTCCATGTTCTCTCTTTCATTCTTCCCTTTTTCTCTCCTTTTCCTCCATATCTTCCCTTTGTTCTTTTCTTTCTCATTCTTTCCTTTCTTCCTTTCCTTCCTTCCTTTCCCTCCTCCCTTTCCTTCTGTGCTCTCTCCCTTTTTTTCATTGTTTCCTTTTCCTTTCCTTTGCTTCTATGTCTTCTTTCTTTTCTTTTCCTTTAATTCTCATTCTTTCCCTCCCTCCCTTTCCTTCTCTTCTTTTCTTCCATCTCCTTCCCTTCACCCTCTTTCCTCCCTTCCCTTCTCTCTCTTCTTTCTCCTTTCCCTTCTTTTCCTTTCCTCCCCTCCATCCTTTCCTTCCCTCCCCTTCACCTTTCCATCTCTCCTCTTTCATTCTCTTCCTTTCTTCTTCCTTCCCTTTTTCTCTCTTTTCATTCCATATTTTCCTCTTTTTTTCCTTTCCCTTCGATTCTTATGCTCCTCTTCCCTCCCTTTCTTTTCCTCCCCTTCCCTTCCCTTCCTCCTCTTCCCTTCCCTTCCCTGTATCTCTCCCTTTGTCTCCCTTCTCCTTCATGCTTTCCTCTCTACTTCCCTTCCTTTTTCTCTCCTTGACCTTTCCCTCATTTTCCTTCCCTTCATCTTTCTCTCTCATCCTTCTTTATTTCCTCTCTCTCCATCTCCTCCATTCCCTTTCTCCCTTTTCTCATTTTCTCTTATTTTTCTTTACTTCTTTTATTCTCTCCTCCTCTTCCTTCTCTTCCATGATCCATCCCTTTCCTCCTCTTTCATCCCCTTTCCCCCTCTTCTCCATTCCATCCTTTCTCTTCCCTCCTTTTTCTTCTCTTTTTTTATTTTTGTCTCTCCTCTGCATACCATTCTTTTCCTCCTTCTCTCTTTGTCTCTCTCCTCAGTCACATGTCCCTCCATTCTCTCTCTCTCTCTCTCTCTCTCTCTCTCTCTCTCTCTCTCCATACATCCGTTCTTTTACATCCATTTCCTGTTGGTCTTTAACCCTCTCTCTCTCTCTCTCTCTCTCTCTCTCTCTCTCTCTCTGAAGGTAAACAAGGAGGGAGAAGATAACCGTTTGAGTTTGTTTGTTTGTTTTTGTTTGTATTATTATCAGTAGTAGTAGTAGTAGTAGTAGTAGTAGTAGTAGTAGTTATTGTTGTTGTTGTTGTTGTTGTTGTTGTTGTTGTTGTTGTTCAAGGTTATTAAGTTTTGTCATTCAAGTTGCAAAGTGGAGGTGGTGGTGGTGGTGGTTGCTAATGATGGTAGAAGTAGAAGTAGTAGTAGTCGTAGTCGTAGTAGAAGTAGTAGTAGTAGTAGTAGTAGTAGGAAGTAGTCATGGTCGGTTGTAAATGGTCGCTAATATGGTGGTGGTGATGGTGGTGAAGGTTGTGGTGGTGAAGGTTGTTGTCAGTTCATCACCAAACCACACCAGAAATGACCACTTCCTCCTCCTCCTCCTCCTCCTCCTCCTCCTTGTTTTTGTCTATTCATATATTCCTAGTGATCCTCCTTCCCTTCTTCTTCCTCATCCCTCTCCGCCTACTAATTTTCTTCTTCTTCTTCTTTCTCCTCTATTCATCTCCTTTATGCATCTCCTCTTCTTTAAATTTGCCGTTCTGTTCGATACCTCCTCCTCCTCCTCCTCCTCCTCTTCCTTCTCCTCCTCTTATCCTGTT
>NC_066550.1:8334394-8336894 GCF_024679095.1 Eriocheir sinensis | reverse complement strand
GGAGCTTTTTCCTATACCGTCATAAAATGTATAGCAGTGAATTAACGAACTAAACCAAATATCAGACAAAGAATTACGAAGATACGAAAACAGTAAGAGCAATGAGTTCTGTTTTTCCAGTTAGTTAATTTGTATTCTTCAGCTGTTTCCCTTACCGTATAAAAAGTGGCAGAAGTATATAAACAAACTAAGGCAAGGATCGTAGATTTAAGAGCAGGAATTACATGGCTTATTTTTTGTTGTTTTATCTTCGTTTATCACCTCTGAGCTGTTTCCTATACCGAAATGAAATGTGTATCAGTGACTTAACGAACTAAACCAAATATCAAACAAAGAATTACTGAGATATGAAAACGATAACCAATAGCAATGAGTTCTTTGTTTTTTATTCAGTTTGTTTATTCTTGAGCTGTTTCCATTATCGTTAAAAAAAGTGACTGTAGTATATTAAGAAACTAAGACAAGGATAGTAGATTTAATTAAGAGCAGGATTTTATGGGATTATTTTTGTTGTTTTATCTTCGTTTATCACCTCGGAGCTGTTTCCTATACCGTCATAAAATGTGTATCAGTGAATTAACGAACTAAACCAAATATCAGACAAAGAATTACGAAGATACGAAAACAGTAAGAGCAATGATTTCTGTTTTTCCATTTAGTTAGTTTGTATTCTTCAGCTGTTTCCCTTACCGTATAAAAAGTGGCAGAAGTATATAAACAAACTAAGGGAAGGATCGTAGATTTAAGAGCAGGAATTACATGGCTTATTTTTTGTTGTTTTATCTTCGTTTACCACCTCTGAGCTGTTTCCTATACCGTCATAAAATGTGTATCAGTGAATTAACGAACTAAACCAAATATCAGACAAAGAATTACTGAGATATGAAAACAATAACCAACAACAATGAGTTCTATTTTTTTATTCAGTTTGTTTATTCTTGAGCTGTTTCCATTATCGTAAAAAAAAGTGATTGTAGTATATTAAGAAACTAAGACAAGGATAGTAGATTTAATTAAGAGGAGGATTTTATGGGATTATTTTTGTTGTTTTATCTTCGTTTATCACCTCTGAGCTGTTTCCTATACCGTCATAAAATGTGTATCAGTGAATTAACGAACTAAACCAAATAACAAACAAAGAATTACTGAGATATGAAAACAATAACCAATAGCAACGAGTTCTAGGTCTTTTCCAGTTAGTTAGTTAGTTTGTTTATTCTTCAGTTGTTTCTGTTACTGTATAAAAAGTGGCAGTAGAATATTAACAAACTAAACCAGAGACACGAAGGAAATAACCAGTAAGAATGAGACAAAGAGTTAACAGAACCGACAAAGAACTTATCAACCACATTCGTTTACTAACATGAAGAAAATCGAAGAAAAACTAAAGAATGATAAAAAGTAAACACGAAAACAACCCAAAGAAGACAGAACATTGGTACACATCAGTTAATTTGTTGTTTGTTCTAAATGATGGAAATTGCAACAGCGTAAACAATATTAAGGAAGGAAATAGGGTTAGGGGAAATTATACAACAACAACAACAACAACAACAAAAAAAGCAAAGCAAATGACATAAGCGTTAACAGAACAGACAAAACGTAAGAATAGGAAAATAGATTGACTAAAGACGTAATTAAAATAAACTTAGGCGATTGTAAATGAGTGAAGCAAGAGAAGATGGCCTCCCCTTTTTTTGACAGTTAAGAAAAGAACTCAAGGGCAAAATAAATAAATAAAAACAAACAAACAAGAAAATAAAAAAAACTCAAAAGGCAAAACAAAACAAAAATGAACAAAAAAACAAACAAAAAAAGTGAATGTATAGGAGAAGGAAGAGGAGGAGGAGGAGGAGGAGGGCAAGTTAGGGCAGGGAAAAGGTGAAAGGGTTAAGGTATGGAAGAAAAGAGGAGGAAGAAGAAGAAGAAGAAAAAGTAAGAATGAAAGAAATCAGAAAATGAGACGAAATGAGAGAGAGAGAGAGAGAGAGAGAGAGAGAGAGAGAGAGAGAGAGAGAGAGAGAGAGAGAGAGAGAGAGAGGAGTGGCCACAGGGGAGGTCAATTTCGGGTGGACTATAGAGCTAATTAAGGACTCAAGCCGATTTCCTACTTACAAAAATATGCTTGAGGAGTCGCAGTCCCTTGAACCTGGAAAAAATAAAAACCGTGATAGTAAGGGGAGGCGGTGGCTGGAAGGATAGCGAGACGGCCCAGGAGGACACGAGTTCAATCCCCGCCCGGTGCCACCAAGCTGGGATTTTTCAGCCGCCGCCGAGTGGCTTAAAACTACCCACATGCTGTCCAGAAGACCACCTATCAACCTGGACTCTAGATTCTAGGATCAAAGATGAGCTCCGGGAGGGCAGCTTGAGCCAATGCAAGATGGCGCCACTATAAACACTCGCCTGCGCCAGAACGGGTTGGGCCGACCATCAGGACCCACCGGAAAGAAGCCTTGGACCGACCATCAGGATCCACCGGGAACAAGCCTACCGGCGC
>NC_066550.1:8321894-8326894 GCF_024679095.1 Eriocheir sinensis | reverse complement strand
TTGCGTCGAAGAGGAGGAAGAGGAGGAGGAGGAGGAGGAGGAGAGCTGCAGAACGGTAAAAGGGAGGAGAAGGAAGCTTATAGGCAGACAGAAGCAGAGGAGGAGGAGGAGGAGGTGAATTATGGAACGGTAAAGAGGAGAGAGAGAGAGAGAGAGAGAGAGAGAGAGAGAGAGAGAGAGAGAGAGAGAGAGAGAGAGAGAGAGGAGGAGAGGGAGGATGGAGATAGGAACGGAAGGGAAGAGGAGGAAAGGAAGGAAGGATGTAAATGAGAATATGGAAGGAGAGAGGAGAAAAGTGAAGAAGAGAAGAGGAAGAAAAGGAAGAAGAGGAGAGGAAAATAGAAGAGGGAAATGTTGCTGGGAGAGAATAAGTGGAGGAGGAGGAGGAGGAGGACGACTTAAAGAAAGAACAAAAATAAATAACAACAACAATGAAAATAAAAGAAGAAGGAGAGGAAGAAGAAAAAGAAGTAGAAGAAGAACAACAAGAAGAACAGAAAGTAAACAGTAGTAAAATAAGACGAGGAAGAAGGAAAAGAAGAAGAAGAAAAAGACGAAACAGCAAAAACAAGAGTAACAAAGACGAAACAAAACAAGAAGAGAAAAAAAAAGAAAACAAACAAAACATAAGAACATAAGAACACAGGGAAACTGCAAGAGGCCGGGTGGCCTACACAGGGCAGCTCCAGAATCCCCCCCACTACTCACGGTGGGTGAGGTGTAGTTTGAGGGGTTACGGGTAGAGGCTTGATCCTCGTTTACCTTCGGTACGGGCGTACGCTCCAGCACCCTGTCTCCTTACTGCACCCACACCTCACTGCCACCTATCATCCTCGTCCATGTAGCTATCCAGTCTACTCTTGAAACCAGCTATCGTCCCTGCACTAACTATGTGATTGCTGAGTCTATTCCATTCCCCCACCACCCTATTACTAAACCAATGCTTGCCTATATCCCTCCTAAATCTATACTTTTCTAATTTAAATCCATTACCGCGTGTTCTATCCTGCTGGCCAATTCTCAGTACTTTACTTATATCGCCTTTGTTGTAACCCTTGACCCATTTGAATACTTCTATCAGATCTCCCCGCACTCTTCGTCTCTCTAGTGAATGTAAGATTAGATGTTTCAGCCTATTTTGATATGGGAGGTTCCTCAGCCCCTGAATCATCTTGGTCATCCTCCTCTGAACTGATTCTAGCAAGTTGGTGTCCACTCTGTAGTGTTGGCGCCAAAACTGGACAGCAAGACAAAAAAACAAAAACAAAAACGCGCCTCTTCTCCCTCTCAATGGCGCCACTTCCAAAAAATCGAACCTGGACCAGCCGGATTTCTTGTCACGCCCCCACCACTGCGCCACCACGAACAGGAGGAAGAGGAGGAGGAGGAGGAACTGCAGGACTCCGGGATATGGCACGAATGGGAGGAGGAGGAGGAGGAGGAGGAGGAGGAGATAGCAGTGGTGTAGGAAGCTAAGTTACGAGAGGAAGAGGAGGTGGAGAACTGCAGAAGGCTAAAGAGGAGGAGGAGGAGGAGGAGGAGGAGGAGGAGGAGGAGGAAGGAGAGAAGTTAGAGGAAACTGGGATAAGTGGGAAGGATGTAGGGAGGAGGAGGAGGAGGAGGAGAACTAAAGAGGAGAGGATACAGGAGGAGAAAGGGGAAGAGAGAGGAATGGGAAAAGGAGGGAGATAAAATGAGAAGGGAAGAAGAGGAGGAAGAGAAGGAAGGGACTAGAGAGAAAGAAGAGAGAAGAGGAGAAACAAGGGAAGGGAGAAGGGAACGGAAAGGAGAGGAAAGGGAAGGGAAGAAGAAGAGAAGAGAAAGAGTGGAGAGGGAAGGGAAGGAAAGGGAAGAAGAGAAGGGAAAGAGGGGAGAGGGAAGGGAAGGAAAGGGCAGAAGAAGAGAAGGGAAAGGAGAGAGGAAAGGGAAGGGAAGGAAAGGGAAAAAGAAGAGAAGGGAAAGAGAGGAGAAGGGTGAGGAGAGAGAAAGAGGGAGATGGGAAGGATATGGGAAGAGGGAAGAAGGAAGGGGAATGGAGGAGGAGGAGGAGGAGGAGAGGAGGAAGTGAGAGGATATTGTTACTATTATTATTATTATTATTATTATTATTATTATTATTATTATTATTATTATTATTATTATTATTATTATTATTGTTATTATTTGTTGTGGAGGTAATAAAGGAGGAGGAGCAGGAGGAGGAGGAAGAAGAGGAGGAGGAGGAGGAAGAGGAGGAGGAGGAGGAGGAAGAGGAGGAGGAGGAGGAAGAGGAGGAGGAGGAGGAAGAGGAAGGAGGAGGAAGAGGAGGAGGAGGAGGAAGAGGAGGAGGAAGAGGAGGAGGAGGAAGAATAGGAGGAGGAGGAAGAAGAGAAGGAGGAGGAGGAGGAGGAAGAATGAAACTAAATTACAGACAGACAAAAAAAGTAATCGTGTTTATTTGATACCTAATACTGCTCTCTCTCTCTCTCTCTCTCTCTCTCTCTCTCTCTCTCTCTCTCTCTCTCTCTCTCTCAACGTTATGTAAAATCTAACCTTTAACTAATCTACAAATTTCTCTTTTTACACCAATTCTGAGTTAATTATTACAAAAAAGACAGACAGACAGACAGATAAATAGACAGATAGACAGAAAGAGACAGACTGATAGATATATAGATAGATAGACAGATAAATAGATGTATAGATAGATAGATAGATAGAAAAATAGATAAGAAAGATATAGATAGATGAATGGAGAGATAAATGCAGATAGACAGATAGATAGAAATAGATAGATAGACAGACTGACAAAGCGTCTACACCCCAAAGCTAACCAAGAAACTAACTAAACAGCCCCTTTAAAAAATAGAGTAGTTGGCCTCAAAATAGTGACAGCTCCATAAAAAACGGGAGTCAGGGAGGCGGGGAGTTGACACCAAAGAACACGTAAAGAATTAAAGCGGAGACGATGCTATTCTCTTTAAGACGGTGATTGTGGAGGGAGGAAGGGAGGGGGGGATGAGAGAGAGAGAGAGAGGTATTGTCATTTTTACTTCTCTAATCTTCCCTTCCCTTCCCTTCCCTTCCTTTCCATTGTCTATCTTCCCTTCCCTTCCATTCCTTACTTTACCTTCCTTTCCCTAATTATCCCTTCCCTTCCCTTACGTCCTCTTCTCTTGCCTTTCCTTACTCTGTTTTCCCTTCCCTTCCCTTCTCTTCCCTTCCCTTTACCTTTCCCTCTTTTCTCTTAGTTTCCTTTCCCATTACTTATTTTCCCTTCCCTTCCTTCCTATGACATCCCTTCCCTTCCCTTCCCTTACAATCTCTTCTTTTCCTTTCCCTTCCCTTCCCTTCCCTTCACTTCCCTTTCTTATGCCGTCCCTTCCCTTCCCTTACGTGCATTTCCATTACAATTCCTTCCCTTCCTTTCTCTTCCCTTCCTTTCCCTTTCCCACTCTTCTCTTCCCATCCCTTCATCTCCATTTTCTTCTCTAATATTTATTCTCCCTTCTCATCCTTTCTCTTACCCAAGCCTTCCCTTTCCCTCCTTACCTACCTACCTACCTTAACGTTATTCTCTACCTTCGCCTTCCCTCCCACATAACCTTCTGACTTACCTAAACTTTACTTTCCCTTCATTATTTCCTTTTTTCCTTTCACCAACGTATCTTCCTACCTACATATCTAACTTACCTTCCTTTCCCTTCCCTTCCCTTTCCCTTCCCTTTTCTTCCTTTCCCTTCCCTTCCCTTCCCTTTTCTTTCTTTCCCGTCCCTTCCCTTCCCTTCCCTTTCCCTTCCCTTTTCTTCCTTTCCCTTCCCTTCCCTTTACTTTTCCTTCCTTTCCCTTTCCTTCCTCTCCCTTTCCTTCACTTCCCTTCCTTTCCTTTGCCTTCCCTTCCCATTCCCTTCCCTTCCCTTTCCCTTTTCTTCCTTTCCCTTCCCTTCCCTTCCCTTTCCCTTTTCTTCCTTTCCCTTCCCTTCCCTTCCCTTTACCTTCCCATTCCCTTCCCTTCCCTTCCTTCCTTCCTTCCTTCCCTTCCTTCCCTTTCCCTTCCCTTTTCTTCCTTTCCCTTCCCTTCCCTTCCCTTTTCTTTCTTTCTCGTCCCTTCCCTTCCCTTCCCTTTTCTTCCTTTCCCTTCCCTTCCCTTCCCTTTCCCTTTTCTTCCTTTACCTTCCCTTCCCTTCCCTTTACCTTCCCTTCCCTTCCTTCCTTTCCTTTCCTTCCTTCCCTTCCTTCCTTCCCTTCTTCCTTTCCTTCCCTTCCTTTCCCTTTCTTCCTTTTCTTCCTTCCTTCCTTCCTTTTCTTCCTTTACCTTCCCTTCCCTTCCCTTTACCTTCCCTTCTCTTCCCTTTACCTTTCCTTCCTTTCAATTTCCTTCTTTTTCTTTCCTTCCCTTCCTTTCCCTTCCCTTCCCTTCCCTTCCCTTTACCTTTCCTTCCTTTCACTATCATTCCCTACCTTTCCATTCACGTCACTTCCATTAACTGCATTTAACACCTTTCACTTCCCTTCCTTTCCCTTCCCTTCCCTTCCCTTCCCTTTACCTTTCCTTCCTTTCACTTTCCTTCCCTTCCTTTCCATTCCCGTCCCTTCCCTTCCCTGCATTTAACACCTTTCCCTTTCCTTCCCTTCCCTTCCCTTCCCTTCCCTTCCCTTCCCTTCCCTTTACCTTTCCTTCTTTTCACTTTCCTTCCCTTCCTTTCCATTCCCGTCCCTTCCCTTCCCTGCATTTAACACCTTTCCCTTCCCTTCCCTTACCTTCCCTTCCCTTCCCTTTCCTTCCCTTCCCTTCCCTTCCCTTTACCTTTCCTTCTTTTCACTTTCCTTCCCTTCCTTTCCATTCCCGTCCCTTCCCTTCCCTGCATTTAACACCTTCCTTCCTTTCCCTTCCTTCCTTCCTTCCTTCCTTCCTCTCCTTCCCTTCCCTTTACCTTTCCTTCCTTTCACTTTCCTTTCCATTCCCGTCCCTTCCCTTCCCTGCATTTAACACCTTTCCCTTCCCTTCCCTTCCCTTCTCA